>NC_056451.1:26457271-26471298 GCF_018296145.1 Oncorhynchus tshawytscha
AAGAGAGAAAGGAGGGAGATGTTGAGAGAAGGAGAAAGAGGTTAAACAACAAGTAAAGGAAGAAAGAGACAGTGGAGATCATGGAGAATAAAAAGAAAACACAGACACAGATCAGAAGTACAGAGTGCATGTCCACCCCTCCCACATGCCACGGAAAGAGGTATCTTACTTGAAACCTCACCATTCACAAGAGGTGTTTGGGGCTTCTTGGTGACTATTCTGGCTGTAGCATTGTTCACCTGCGCAGACAGAGGGTACAATTTCTCAGACAGACAGACAGACAGACAGATATTCAAGATAGACATACTATAGATAGTTATTCCTCACTTCAACCTTCCTCCCTCAACGATCGTTCCGCTCAGTTTTTCCCTCGCTCGGTCTGCCTCCATTGCGCCTCAAAGGTCACGAACCCAAAACCCTGAGAGATGGAAGGAGAAACATTTCTGATTGTCCAACTTGTCATTGTCTTGGTAAGGCAAAAAATAATAGGGCAACCAGGTTTAATTAGTTCAGTTTGTAATTTCTGATATTGAGTGGTCTCTCACCTTTGACCCTCTCTCATTAAAGATAATCTCCACATCCAGGATCTTGCCAAATTGCTGAAAGACAAAAACAGATCACAATCTTGTCCACAGGTTATCACTGAGGTTGTAAGAGATGACATAATGTTTCGTAGGATGACTTCATGTCTTGTAGGATAATAAACCTGGACATAACCACTGGTTGTGTCTCTCACCCCAAACATCTGTCTGAGGTCCGGGTCTCTGAGCGGAAGGGGATGTTGGAAACGTGGAGACGCTTGGGCTGGGCCTTGCCTGACCCTCCTCATCGCTACCACTTCCTGCTCCGCCCCCTGATGACACTGACACGCTCAGAGCTTGGGAGTCAGAGGTCACCGGAACCAGGGCATCGTCCTGGGGAGACAGAAGAGGAGGAGAGAGGAGAGGAAGAGAGGAAAAAGAAGAGGAGGAAAATGAAGAATAGAGGAGATGAGGAGGAAAGAAAGGAAGTGAAGGAAGGGGAAAGGAAGGAGAGGAGTGAAGGAAGGAAGGAAGAAGAGGAGGAAGAGAATAGACAGAGGAAGAGCAGGAGAAGAAGAAAAAGAAGGAGGAAAGTATGAGAAGATGAGGAGGATAGGACAGAGAACAGGAGAAGAAGAAAAAAGGAGGAAAGGATGAGGAGAGGAGGAGGATAGAAGGACAGAGAGCAGGAGAAGAAGAAAAAGAAGGAGGAAAGGATGAGGAGAGGAGGAGGATAGAAGGACAGAGAGCAGGAGAAGAAGAAAAAGAAGGAGGAAAGGATGAGGAGAGGAGGAGGATAGAAGGACAGAGAGCAGGAGAAGAAGAAAAAGAAGAAGGAAAGGATGAGGAGAGGAGGAGGATAGAAGGACAGAGAGCAGGAGAAGAAGAAAAAGAAGGAGGAAAGGATGAGGAGAGGAGGAGGATAGAAGGACAGAGAGCAGGAGAAGAAGAAAAAGAAGGAGGAAAGGATGAGAGAGGAGGAGGATAGAAGGACAGAGAGCAGGAGAAGAAGAAAAAGAAGGAGGAAAGGATGAGGAGAGGAGGAGGATAGAAGGACAGAGAGCAGGAGAAGAAGAAAAAAGAAGGAGGAAAGGATGAGGAGAGGAGGAGGATAGAAGGACAGAGAGCAGGAGAAGAAGAAAAAGAAGGAGGAAAGGATGAGGAGAGGAGGAGGATAGAAGGACAGAGAACAGGAGAAGAAGAAAAAAAGGAGGAAAGGATGAGGAGAGGAGGAGGATAGAAGGACAGAGAGCAGGAGAAGAAGAAAAAGAAGGAGGAAAGGATGAGGAGAGGAGGAGGATAGAAGGACAGAGAGCAGGAGAAGAAGAAAAAGAAGGAGGAAAGGATGAGGAGAGGAGGAGGATAGAAGGACAGAGAGCAGGAGAAGAAGAAAAAGAAGGAAGAAAGGATGAGGAGAGGAGGAGGATAGAAGGACAGAGAGCAGGAGAAGAAGAAAAAGAAGGAGGAAAGGATGAGGAGAGGAGGAGGATAGAAGGACAGAGAGCAGGAGAAGAAGAAAAAGAAGGAGGAAAGGATGAGGAGAGGAGGAGGATAGAAGGACAGAGAGCAGGAGAAGAAGAAAAAGAAGGAGGAAAGGATGAGGAGAGGAGGAGGATAGAAGGACAGAGAGCAGGAGAAGAAGGAAAGGATGAGGAGAGGAGGAGGATAGAAGGACAGAGAGCAGGAGAAGAAGGAAAGGATGAGGAGAGGAGGAGGATAGAAGGACAGAGAGCAGGAGAAGAAGGAAAGGATGAGGAGAGGAGGAGGATAGAAGGACAGAGAGCAGGAGAAGGATATAAAAAAGGTTTCAAGGGAAAGGCAGAGAAAGAAGGGGGGAGATTACAGAGAAAACTAAGGACATGTTGCCAATTGAGCCCATCCTCTTATAGCTCCTGCTACCAGCCTCCTCTGCTGTACACTAACAAAATATTAGGCTACATAGTCATGTTGATTCAGTTATAAAACCAGCCAATACCGAAAGTAACAGCTTCCCAACAGAAATACTTTGGAGGAACTGTAACTAAATACAATATCATACTGAACATAATTGTGATGAATTATACTTAGAAATTCATAATAACCTTGTAGTTCAGGTGACATAGATTATATAGACACATAAACAGTAAGCCTGCAGGAATACATTTTCATAATATAATCTCATTAAAATGCCCTCATGCAAAACCATACAGGATATAGTAATGTGCTTCAAAACCAAAACATCCACTATCCCAAAATGCACCACGATGCCAGTGTCTGTCTGTTGGTCCTCCAAAACCAAGGGATTATATGAGTCCAAACAAGAAGATTAAGATGAAAAAATATTACACAAAAATGAGTGAGCGAGAGCAGTGGGGGAGATAGGAGTGGGGGAGATAGCAGTGGGGAGATAGCAGTGGGGGAGATAGGAGAGAGGGAGCAGAGTGCAATGTGAAAGGAAGAATAAAATGGCAAAGAAAAAAATAGCAAAAGTGAAAAATATCTTTAAATTGAAAATCAAGGTGAATGCAGGCTTGAAAGAAGTCAGATACATATTAATGCAAATCAAAATACAGGTCCTAATATGCAGAAATGAAAACAGATATTATTAGCATTATAATATAGGAAGGCTGATAGAAAGAGATGTGCACAATGTCCTCAGAGCAACGATAAATAATCAATTAAACAAAAAGATAAAGTGAACAAGGCAGGAACTTGCGCAAAAAGCTTGGGTTGGGGTGAGGAGTGGGAGCTGGGAGGCATAGTGCCGGGCAGGGTCAAAGTTGAATGTTCTAAATGTCAGTTTGGGGTCACGGTGCTGCTTTTTTCTGCCAAAGGTTAAAGATCATTACTCAAGATTCTGAGGGGGCATGTATTAATAAGTGGGGTAGAAACAGAGGGAGAGGGATAGAGAGACACATTCACACAGAGAGAGAGAGAGCGAGACAGCTTCACACAAACACATACAGTACATACAGGCTACTGCTGTGTTGTTATATACTGGCTTCCCATGGCAGCATGGTTCACACAAACACCACCTCCTCATCATCCCACACACACACACACACACACACACACACACACACACACACACACACACCAGAAACATGGGAAGTGGAACAGTGAAGAGAGGGGAGGGGGAGTGGAAGAAAGGGGTGGGTGGGTTGGGTTGGATGTTGGTGTCATGTCACGATGCAAAATTGATTTCTGAACCTGGCCGATATTTCGGGGGTCACCCGTTCGGCCTCCCCCGTTGACCCCACCTCCATGATGTGTGGCGGCGTCTCAACTTTCCCCGAAAATCAGGACGGACCTTGTAAGTCAGGGGCTCTAGTGATGGAATATATAAATGTGGCCATAAAAGTCAGTTATGACATCAGAAAGAGCTGCTGAGGCAGGGAAAAGGACTTCACAGTCACAATGCATTGACCTTGATTCACCATTCACCTCTGTCTTTGTCTAGACTAATAACCTACAGTATATAAAGCCTACCAGGACACTGGACATAAACATACATGTTCATGTTTTCCTCATTATAAATTCAGAAACTAGGCCTTGTTCCTAATGAAATTACATAAGATCCCATCAAATACATGTCATTTTGTGCTAAAGGCTATATGAAAATAAATAGTAGGAAATATTGAACCTTGATAACTTACCTAATAACATATGCCATACAATATACCAAAATACATTTAAATTATAATCCTACATTTACATACTGTGTTGTTCCATTCTCCTGTGTTTTTAACTTCTCCTTTCTCAACGTTCTTTACCCCGACCCCTACCAGTAACCCAGTGCATGATCTTACACAGACATACTGCATGTTAACGGCTTTGGGGTTACCTGCTCTATTTCCAGATAAATGGGAGAGGGAAAGAGAGAGAGAGAGATGGGGGGGATTCACTTTCAAAAATGAATCTCCTCTCAGCTGCCCCTATCTGCTCTGCTGGGTGCCAGAGGAGATTCCCCTACATGGGCACAGGAGTGGAGTTGGGGAGCTAAACATAGAAGTAGCAGGGTCCTCTGTGTGTGTGTGTGTTCTATTGTACTGACAAAGAATTTCCTCAAACTTTGTATGACATGTTGTTGTTGATTAGAATAAAATCCCCTCCTAGAAATATGTTACAAACAACACGTGATTCCCCCATATACACATACAGTAGCTACATATCTTGATTACAAAGTATCTCTGTCTCTCTATCTTTCCTGGACACTACTTCTATAGTCCCACACCTCCAGGCTATCATGTTGTTCTTACCGTGCTAATGGCTGCCAGAGTGTCAGCCCCTTCGTGTTGCGGGCCCTGATAGACTCTGAGCTGGTGATGCTCCTGGTACTCTGAGTTGGGTTGGGCGGAACTATAGTCTAGAGGAGGAAGTCTGCCTGCAGGTGTGGGAGGAGCTTGTCCTGGTGGAGGGAATGAGGGAGGCTGGGCATAGACCTGTGGGAGGGTGGGGTCACCACTGCCGGGGCAGGCCTCCTGCCCAGGGCCTCCCTGGGATTGAATGAGAGAAGAGAATCAGTCAATAATCAATCAAAATAACATTGTCATAGTATCTATCCAACCTAGCTGTAGGATAAACCATATTGAAATTGTAATAGTGGTTGACACTTGTTATAAGAAACAAAATAATCAATTACTATCACCAGATTATTCATGAATTACATTAAAAATATACCTTTTCGATTCACAGCATACTGCCCATAGAATCATCTCTAATGTAAGCACAAAGACCTCTGGCTTCATAAAAGTAATAAAAGTCAAAGACTCTTCATAAGAGTCGTTGAGTCTAAAATATCACCTGGGAAATGTCTTATGGTTGAGTGGTGCTGGGCAGTTTAGATTTGCACAGCTGGTACAAAACTAGAGGACCTTAAGAAAGATCCACACAGCAGACTCATACCTACAGTACAGCTCACTATGATACGTATACTATTCCTTTTGAGTATTCATTCAGGATTCAGCATCCTTTGGAAAAGAGTATCTGGCAAATATCCAATAGTTTACCACTTATGCCAACTTAATTGTAATGAAAAATCAACTCAGCACAAAACTGATCCCAGACTAATACCTTCAACATCATCATAATCATCTAATCAATGTACCAAATCCATTCCAATCCATTGATTCTTCAATGTACCAAAATAAACAACAAGAAAGCAGAGTTCACACAGTGACGTGACCAATTCTCACACAATGAAAATGATCGTGGTGACACAGACACAACAGGAGAATAGATGCTTGTCTTACCCCGTCACTGCACATCTGATTCTCTGATACATTGTCCAACAACTGCCACATGTTTTAATGCCGGCTTCCACCCGCCCACTACACCATAAATTCTACTTAACCACCAATCACATGACAGGAGTGCTGGGGGGAGGTGGAGCTGGGGGGGCTATGCCAGCTGTGGTCATTTGTACCTGTCAATCACTTTTAATATTCCTATGCCTTGTAAATATTCATATCATTCCAATATCTTCTTTTTGACCAGACTCTTTGAAGAGACAAAAGCAGGCAGGAAATATTTGGGTAGTTTTATATCTTTCACATTAAAACACAGTAATAAACCCTTATATCTCTACTCTGAAACTGACCAGCGGTCAACCAGAAGATTGGCAGAGCCATTAGAAGATTTTTATGTTGTCCTTTACAGTTGTAAACATAGTAAGTGTCAAGGCCTATATATCAGACTGGCTGTAATTTAATACAGATTCATGTTGTTCTCTCCAACCTCTTCTCCTCCTCCTCCCCCTCTCTCTCTATCTGTCCATCAGCTGTTGCACTCATTGAATGGGTGAGATAGGACTGATGGTGAAATTGAAGAGGGCGAAGTGGGGGGAAGGTATGAAAGCTGATCTGATCATTAAACCTTGTATGATCAGCTGATTCTGATACGTAACGCAGGGAGAGTGTCCTACATTCTCATAGGTCTAAGAAGACAGTGTGGCTACTACAGGTAAAACCGCAGCATCAAAGGTCTCACTATACTAAGACATGAACTAACACTCGCACTTGTCTTTTCCTACTAGCACTGACTTTGCTGATAACTTCATTTATTGAGGAACAACGTAGTTGCTATAACTGTGATGTGTGTTTGTCCCAACTTGCTATCTTAAGATGAATGAACTCACTAAGTCACTCTGGATAAGAGCATCTGCTAAATGACTAACATGTAAATGTAATGTTAAATATAAGATATACTATCTTAATTCACTAGGAGTGGAAAAGGAACACCTCGTCTGTGTAGGTCTCAGATTCTTCCTATCAAACATCAGGGGTTTCAGTACAAAGTACAGGATTTCTCTTGACAGACCACACAGGTGTTCCTCCTATACCTCTGAAGTCTTACTTTAGAAATTACACTGGGAGATGGTCAGGAGTGAGACTGATACCATCTAGAATGTATTAGGTCTCTAGAATAGATTTACAGGCATATCATTTACAAGGTTAGTCATTTAGCACATCATCTTACATATAGTGCTTTCAAATGGGCCAAAACAACAACTATATAAAAAATCATAGTAAAACCTTTAAAGATAACATGCTTTTACATGTACTACTCTGCATCCTGTCTGCTAATATTGGAAGGCATGTGTGTTGTATATCTGGGTTTATTCCAGGGTTGACGCATAATAATTCAGAAACTGTCCTTTTAGCCATCACATGGCAGATCCTGGCAATCAGTACACACAGTAACTGGGCCATGTTAGAGGACATGTCAACACCGACACACATGCCTGTATTGTGTCCCCGCCCCACCTCACCCCCCAATATCTGACCTTCCCAAGCTCACACCATACATGGAGAGTGTCTGACAGGGGAGATAATAGAATCTATTTGATATTAGCACTGGCCACCTTCACACACTCTCTCTCTCTCTTTGTCTTCCACTCCCAGTACAGTATTACATTGTCAGCAAACAAACATTATACACAGTATCTCTCCATGTGTCTCAACTTTATTCCTTGCAGTCTTTTTTTGATTGCCATTTGTTCCCCTCTGTCCTTCCTCCCCCTATTCAGCTGTCAGGACTCAGGGGCAAAGGTCACCGGCTCTGAGACAGGTGGTTGCTGGGACAGCTGCTGGAGGATTTACACTCCGAAGATGACAGGAAACTGCTGATGTGCCCTTTAAGAGAGCTCATAAAGCAGGGGATACAAACGCACAGACAAAAACACTCACACACCCTATGGTCTACTCTATTCAGTATGTTTACACTGAGTGTACAAAACATCTTTCCATGACACAGACTGACCAGGTGAATCCAGGCGAAAGCTATGCTACCTTATTGATGTCACCTGTTAAAACCACTTAAGTCAGTGTAAATGAAGGGAAGAAGACAGGATAAAGAAGGATTTGTAAGCCTTGGGACAACTGAGACATGGATTGTGTCAGTGTGCCATTCAGAGGGAGAATGGGCAAGACAAAATATTTAATAACGGAGTATGGTAGTAGGTGCCAGGTGCACAGGTTTGAGTGGGTCAAGAACCGCAACAATGCTGGATTTCATGCTCAACAGTTTCCCATGTATGTAAGAATGGTCGACCACCCAAATGGTCGACCACCCAAATGGTCGACCACCCAAATGGTCGACCACCCACATCCAGCCAATTTGGCACAACTGTGGGAAGCACTGGAGACAACATGGGCCAACATCCCTGTGGAACGCTTTTGACACCTTGTAGAGTCCATGCCCTGACAAATTGAGGCTGTTCTGAGGGCAAAAGGGGGTGCAACTCAATATTAGGAAGGTGTTCTTGATTTGTACACTTAGTGTATATTTACAGTACAGTAATATGGAACAGGTAATATGATCATAAACACAGATCGTCAGACATTTTACTCAAACCAAATCAAATTTATTTGTCACATACACATGGTTCGCAGATGTTAATGCGAGTGTAGCGAAATGCTTGTGCTTCTAGTTCCGACAATGCAGTAATAACCAACGAGTAATCTAACTAACAATTCCACAACTACTACTTATACACACAAGTGTAAAGGGATAAAGAATATGTACTCCGCTGGTATGTTCTGATCATAGCACAGTACACTGGTCCTCATCCCCCTACTTAGGCTACACACTATCAGGATATCAGTGTCCCCCTTATCTGCGTGACAGGGAGCCTTCTCTCTCTGTGTTAATCTACTTTTCAAGGAACAGGCTAAAAATACAGGGGCTGTGACACAGAGAGACAAGGAAGACAGATTCCAGACACACATCATATCTGTGCTGGCATTCACCAACGGGTTGTCAGGGACTCTGTCAAACACACACACACACACACACACACCTCTGCTGGCACCACTGAGACCTGCAGATTAAATATAACTGCCAGTGTGTCATTGCAATTAAAACAAATGGGTTTGACCCTATCAACAGTATTTAGGCCTAGATGCAGCTGTTTGCAATCTCATGACACAAATCTACACTGGCAACCAGTTGCTGTGAACAACCACACCATTAAGCTGTGAACTACTCTGAACTAAACATCATCATTTGGATTATTTTGAAATCTAGTTCAATAAACCACTTTGCTATCATCATCATGACAAACACAAACTGTATCATTTATAATGTGTAATACTGGGCCTGAATAGATTTAATCTGAATGTCCCTTTCCATTTCACAAACAGGCCCTCCAACCTGTTGTTTGTGTCATGATGACATGTCATTCCCCGGGCCAGTGATTCAGCATATCCAGTGACTCAAAACCAAACTATCTCAATGACGCTTGAGATGAGAGCCATGTATACAGAATTCAATGGGGGCCCATGTTCACACCAACAGCTATGCAGAATAGTTTGCCCATCTCTGTATGTGGCTCTGGGTCTACTGACAGAGTACCAAGAAAGACATCCAATGCTACACACCCGGCCTAAAACATGGTAGGAACCAGGAGAGAGAAGGAAAAGGCAAACAGAGGGATTGAGAGACAGAGACAGAGGTAGATTACCTGTACTAGGCTGGGGTAACATTGGGCACCCTGGGGATAGACGGGCAGTCCGTAAGGCTGAAGAATCATTGTAGGAGAAGAGAGCATGGTGCATAGCCCGAAAACCACCAGGACAGAGGGAACGGTGGGGAGATGGGAGGACAAGAGAGGGTGAAGGGGGAAAGGGAGAGGATGGTATGCTCAGAGGAGATGAAAAAAAACAAGGTAGGAAAATCTAAGAAGAGAGTGTAGAATCCAAGTGATGAAAACACAGAAGGTCCAAGTGAATGAGAGGAAGAGCTGTAAAGTCAGAAGGATAACTGTCAACAGTCAACCTCTCAGCTTAAAACAATTAAAACAAACTCCCTGAACTAAGAAACAGTCAGCCTGTCTAGATAGGAAGACAGGAAGTGGCAGAGAAGTTAGAAAGAACACTGCTGTGTGTCTGTCAGCCTGTCAGTTGGTCGGCCTGACAGACAGAAACACATGTAAAGGGTCCCGTTTCAGGGTGTTATAAATAGTCCCCCCTCTCTCTCTGCCACCTCCACCCCCTCTCTCTCTCTCTCTCTGCCACCTCCACCCCCTCTCTCTCTCTCTCTCTCTCTGCCACCTCCACCCCCTCTCTCTCTCTCTCTGCCACCTCCACCCCCTCTCTCTCTCTCTCTGCCACCTCCACCCCCCTCTCTCTCTCTCTCTCTGCCACCTCCACCCCCTCTCTCTCTCTCTCTCTGCCACCTCCACCCCCTCTCTCTCTCTCTCTGCCACCTCCACCCCCCCCTCTCTCTCTCTGCCACCTCCACCCCTCTCTCTCTCTCTCTCTGCCACCTCCACCCCCTCTCTCTCTCTCTCTCTCTCTGCCACCTCCACCCTCTCTCTCTCTCTCTCTGCCACCTCCACCCCTCTCTCTCAATCTGTCAATTAGCCTACTACTAGGTACCATATGCACGCTCTTCTGTTGTGAGTGCACATGCAACATGTCGTTTGAGTGGGTGTGGTGGTTAGTAGGCTATCACTTTTCTAAAAGCATTAGCTACCCTTACAAAAAAATGAATGAATCAACACACTCAGACTGGTCCATTTGTTGTGTGTACATCTCTGCTCTCTGTCTCCCAGTAGCACTGACAGTGGTGGCTGTCAGAGATTTGTGACAGCTGGGTCTCTTACACACACACACACACACACACACACACATACACACACACACACACACACACACACACACACACACACACACACACACACACACACACACACACACACACACACACACACACACACACACACACACACACACACACACACACACACACACACATACACACATACACACACACACAGCCCCTACATAGGATCCGGGCTAATACACATAACGTTACACGTTTTTTAAAAGATATTTTCTAAACAATGTTCAATAACCAAACAGAGGCGTACACAACAGCTCACAAAATAATACATTGCATACCTAGGTGATTCAACGTTCATTCCGTGTAGTACACTAGACTAGATAGTTGTTTGTAAAGTTAGTTGTTCTTGTTCAGCAAGTAAACAGAAACGGTTTTAGTTTGACGAACAAAGCTGTAGTTGTAAAGTTGAACAACAGGTGGAGGTATTCCACCAACTGCTGCTTTGAAGTGGCGTCGTCACATATTTTTGGGAAATGTAGTTCGCGGGATCCATATAAATAATGGAGAGATCCAATTTGACTTCCTCTTTATCGTACTGGCCTGTGGGAGACAGGTAATAACTTATTATGCTCTTTAGTCTGTCTTGTTTTTCCATAGAAGTAGGGTCGCAATATTGAGAAGTAATGTATTTATACGTTTAGTTGTGCAGTTCGGTTACACCGACCAATATCTTGTGTATATTTTTGGCTTAACTTCTGCCTTATTCGGTCATGTCAGTCGTCCACGCACTGTACAACGTGGTTAGCACGCTAACGTTAGCTAGCTAGTAAGAGTGAGCTAGCACCGGTGAGGCCTGACGTTACTGTGCTGTAGTTATCTCTGCATCTTAAAAGCTTTACACTTTATCAAACTACATTTACAATTTGAAGTTGTGTAGGTTGAGAAACCAATTCCATAATATAAATGTTATTTGACGCTACTTAAATGGCTAACACGTTCCCACTTGGTTTCGCCAGCCAAATTACGGAGTACCACTATCGGAGCCTGTCAGTGAACCGTCCCTGATCCATACAATTAAATGTACTTATATTTTGATAATAGCGTAACTGCCTTATTAAACATGTTAAGTATTAATGGGTGTATGACTTAAGATGGTCTGCAGAATAATTAACATGGGTTGAAATTCAGTATAATCACTTGTGTAATCGCAATGTTGGAACTGAACAGCCATATCAATTCTTATATTCCTCAGGCACTTTGATCCACCATGCCCGTTGCCAGGAGTTGGGTTTGTCGCAAGACATACGTCACCCCCGCCGCCCCCTTCGAGAAGTCTCGTCTTGACCAGAGCTTAAACTTATCGGTATGTGTGCAAATAGCAGGTTTTGGTTTATATTGAATCTGCTGTTCTCTAAATACCGTGTCATTTTTTTCAGTAAATAAACTTTAATCTCTCAGGGGAGTATGGTCTGAGAAACAAGCGTGAGGTGTGGAGGGTGAAGTTCACCCTGGCCAAGATCCGCAAGGCTGCCAGAGAGCTGCTCACTCTGGATGAGAAGGACCCCAAGCGTCTTTTGAAGGTACACCACAGCTAGATTGTTCTCTGAACTATATTTGCCTGTAGAAGTCCTTTGAGCTGTTAGCTAGTGAGATCGCCAATGATTTAAATATTCGATATTCAGATTGTCTGTGGTGTCAAGAATTCCTTGTGAAATGAGGCCGTCAGTCAGATTTCCAGATGCCTTAAATCAGGAGTATTCAGATTTTACCCTAAGAGGTCCAGATTACTGCTGGTTCTACCTGAATTAATTGTACCCACCTGGGGTTCCGTCTCAATCAGTCCCTGATTAGGGCCAGATTAACGGGCCCTACTTTGTGATCAGTGACTGAATTGCTGCAAGTATCCTGTCTCCTAGGTAATGTTCTGCTCAGGCGTCTGGTGAGGATCGGTGTGCTGATGAGGCAAGATGAAGCTCGATTACATCCTGGGCCTGAAGGTGGAGGACTCTTTGGAGAGGAGGCTCTGTGACGCAGGTCTTCAAGCTGGGCCTTGCTAAGAGCATCCACCATGCCTGTGTTCTCGTCCTGGGCCAGAGGCATATCCGGTAAGCTGTTGATGTTCACTAGGATGGCCATGCTAGAAAGGACAAGTCGGTAGATCGTTACATTGGTCTGTTATTTTAAATATGCTCTGAGTAACTTGAGTGGTTGTTAAACCATTTGTAACATGTACATTTCTAAAATTATCTTGCCTATATTAACACTTGTAACTGAGGTGAAACTGCACAACTCACGAGTTACTTTCTCGCTAATCCTTAGAGGGCCTCACAAACGATAGCTCATCCCTGAGTATGGTCTTTAACATTTCCAGCAAGGTCATCGCAACAAACCGTATACCTTGTCAATGACTGCCCAGGGCCAATCCTGCCCATCAAGAGTAGGCAAACCAGTTTCAGCAAGGTCAATGCAGTAACAGACTGTATACCTTGTCTATAAGACTGCCCAGAGCAAAGCGAGAGGCAGACTGCTACTGTCTTATTTGCTGACAGGTAATGTATGGAGGATTGCACCTCAAGCAGATGTGGACCAATGGTCACGGCAAACTGTCAAGTGTGTTTGACTTGTAAGGCGATTGCATGGTCTTCAATTTAGTTTGGTTAGTACTTTACCTCATCAGTCAGGCCGATGATTACAATTAATATTCAGACTTCCTGTGGTGTCAAGAATTCCTCGTGAATGAGGCCTGTCATTGATGCCAAACTATTCCCACGTAGATGGTTATTTGTCTATGATATTAAGTGGGGAGGAACAAATCACTCATTGAGGTCTTTTCTCTCTCCAGTGTGCGCAAGCAGGTGGTCAACATCCCCTCCTTCGTGGTGCGCCTGGACAGCCAGAAGCACATTGACTTCTCCCTGCGTTCACCATACGGTGGCGGACGCCCCGGCCGTGTCAAGAGAAAGAATGCCAAGAAGGGCCAGGGTGGTGCTGGGGGAGCTGATGAGGAAGAGGAGGATTAAAATGGAGGCTGACTGACACTTCCTGTTTTTCAATAATAAAAACATTTGACCACAAATTTAAGTGATCATTTTTACTTGATATGTGGTGGAAACTAAGTTAGGTAAGGTCTCTGCACAATGGTTGACTTCATGTAATGGCTACATTAGGGTTATAGATGTGATTGCTGGACATTTATAGGGATAATGTAATTCTGACTTGCTCGGAGTTTGCTATGGGAGTGACTAAACAGGTGTAGAGTAGACGAACTGAACTGCTTGCTTATGGGCTGTTCCCAACAGTGGAGGGAAATAAATGAAAAGTAACACTGACCAACCATAACTTGACTAGAGACATGGTACCAGGTTGTATGGGGTTAAGGAATGTAAGTAGGTGGTAAGTGACTAGGCAATTGGATGAATGGTGACAAGTCAAGAGGGCAAAAAGGGTGAATGCAGATCATCT
>NC_056451.1:26471398-26486398 GCF_018296145.1 Oncorhynchus tshawytscha
ATGAATTAAGATGTTATTGATGACTGGCATTTGAATAATGTTCTATTTCTACACTGACAAGCGTCTGGAAATTATCTCACACTGTCGGTACAACCCTACACTGTTGATTGGTCAATGTGTCATGTTGCCTTGTTGACAAAATTACTGAGCGGCACAGATTACTGTTTTGGTTTGAAGGGGCACAGATTACTGTTTTGGTTTGAGAAGGGGCACAGATTTTTTTGGATTTTGAGAAGGAGCACAGATTACTGTTTTGGTTTGAAGGGCACAGATTACTGTTTTGGTTTGAGAAGGGGCACAGATTACTGTTTTGGTTGAAGGGGCACAGATTACTGTTTTGGTTTGAGAAGGGCACAGATTACTGTTTTGGTTTGAGAAGGGTACAGATTACTGTTTTGGTTTGAGAAGGGGCACAGATTACTGTTTTGGTTTGAAGGCACAGATTACTGTTTTGGTTTGAGAAAGGACGCTCCTCCCTCCCGCTTTCGACCGATGACGTAGCGGGCCTTTACCCCGGTACCTCGCGGCTCAGCATAAATGTAATCCTCCATAATGTAATCCTCCACTAAGAATCTGTCTGGAGCTGAAGTCTGTTGCAGTTAGAATGTTTTGCTCTGCAGTTCTCCTTTCATATTGAGATATACAAGTTTATTTTTCCCCATCTATTATTTGTCCCTACCTTCCCAGCCTCCATCCCTGCCCGTGATGGATGACCAGTCCTCCAGCTACCCCCTCTCAGCCCCAACCCCTCCTCCTGCTGCACCTCAACCACCCCCCAGAGCCCCACCAGCTCTGAGCAGCCCCCACCCCCTCCTCCCCCAGCCATCCCTCCCACTCCCAGCTCCCAGTACCCCCTTCCTCCAGGGCAGAACTCTTACAACCCCAACAACCCCATGCCCTACCCCAACAATGACCCCAACCAGATGAGAGGTTACAACCACAACCAGGGCAGGCCCAGCTATGGGCAGAGCTACCAGACTCAGAACTCGTACCAGCAGCAGCAGAATAACAACCAACACCAGCAACAAGGACAGGGTCAGTATGGACCAGGAGCTGGGAGAGGAGAGGCCAACAAAAACAAGAACCATCAACAACAACAGCCACAGCAACAAGGACCGCAGCTCTGGCACCGCATGAAACGTAAGTGTGTGAGGGTATTGAGTTGTGTGTGTGTGTGAGGGTATCTCCAAGCATTTTTTTTTCTGTCAGCTTATCATTGAATTTGTTTCCCATCACTTGGTGTTATTTTCTTTGTTTCAATGCCTTCTTCATTGTTTTCCACAGAGGCACCTGGAGCAGGTGCGATGAAGTTCAACATTCCCAAGCGACCCTACGTCATGACCAATCAAAGTTTCCCTCCTGGGGAACAACCCACTGGATTGGCTGCTACTCCTTCCTCCCCAGCTGCTGCTGCACCTGGCGGTGCCCAGACACGGTGAGGAGACAGCTACTAATGACACCAATATATCGGTCTTTACTATCCGTAATACCTACTGGGGAAGAATGAAGTATCTCTACCATGATCAGAAGATGACAGGGGTTTAAAATCTGCATCCAATAGATTTCTAGAAGTACCATGTCCTCTTTCTCAAACTAATAATTAGTCACTTCAAATTGACCTAGTACTCCCAAACCAGTTTCCTTTCCCCTGATTTACTGTTGTAGTGCTGATTATAAAAATGATTCCCTCAGGCCCCAGGACTGGCCCCAGGCGATGAAGGAGTATGTTCAGCGCTGCTTCACAGCCTGTGAGAATGAGGAGGACAAGGACCGCACCGAAAAGGGGCTGAAGGAGGTCCTACAGAAAAGACTACAGGATGGGTCTGCCTACACCATCGACTGGGACCGCGAGCCTCTGCCTGAGTGAGTGGAGCAGTTGTTCTTGAAAAAGCCTGATGTTTCACTGTCTAGGAACTTAGCCTGATGTTTCACCGTCTTGGAACTTAGCCTGGTGTTTCACCGTCTTGGAACTTAGCCTGGTGTTTCACCGTCTTGGAACTTAGCCTGGTGTTTCACCGTCTTGGAACTTAGCCTGGTGTTTCACCGTCTTGGAACTTAGCCTGGTGTTTCACCGTCTTGGAACTTAGCCTGGGGTTTCACCGTCTAGGAACGTAGCCTGGGGTTTCACCGTCTAGGAACTTAGAAAGCCTGAATCCCCTTTTGGAGACCAAATGCCTAATTCCTGCCTAAGCCCTGTCAAGAGGTGCTAGTCATCCTAATCCCTTCTCTCCTCTCTCTCCGTCCAGACTGAAGGCCAAGCAGTCTCGCTGGGAGGCTGTACCCACCCAAAGGACTCTGGAGAGTTCTGTGGGCCGTGGTGGCGGTACAGGTGGGGCTACGCGTGGCAGGGGTGGTGGGGCCAGGCTGGGACACTACAGAAACGTCTTCTCCCAGAGAAGCCCTCATCCAGCTCCTCAGGCTCCTCCTCTCGCTCCCCCTCTCCCTCCCACAACCGACACAGGGACCGCAATGGCCAGAGACACAGGCGCAGGTGAGGACCGTGTGTTTGTATGTTTTAAGGTTAGTCCAGTGATTTATTATTTTTTCATAATTGTCTAGGTGTATTATTTGTCCCAACCTGTTTTTATTGGTCAAATATTCTCCTTAATATTGTATAATCATAGCCACTCTAAAGAGAAAGTATGCTGTGTAGTTTTGTTGTAATGTCCTGTTCGTTCTCCTCTTCCAGTGACTCTGAATCCCAGTCGGACAGCAGCATGTCCAGTGACCTCCGAACCCAGCTTCCCGGGCGCAACCAGAAAGGAGGGCGTGGCCGTGGGGGCGACAGGGACCGAGGCAGAGGGGGTGGGAGGGGGGCGAGGAAGAGGGCGGAAAAGAGGCAACAGAGGACGGAGGTAAACGAGCATGTTTTGGCCTAAAGAAAAATTCCAGACTAAATGTTTTGCATGTCAGCAATCGAGTTTTCAAGATATGCAAGACTACCCCTTTCAAAATACAGAAATATAGCCGGAATAATGCATTTTGCATCATATTATGCCAAACTCGGCATCATATGATGCAAAATGCATCATACCGGCTGTATTTTGAAAGTGATACATCTTGAAAACTTGATTGCTGACATGCAAAACATTCTGGGACTATATCAACAATGGACTAATGAAACCAATAATAAAAGCTAGTTTTGGGTGAGATCTTCTTTCAAGTCATTGGCCTTGACTCACCCACAAACTAATATTCACCTTTCCCTCATTGTGCTGATCACATTTCGGCTTCTCTTCTCAGAAACATGGATGACGCTAACTCCACCGTCCTGGGCAAGAAGAGGAAAGGTGGGAACGCCGGCCTGGACTTCCACGACCCCCACCGGGAGGCCAAGAAACAAAGCCGTGCGGCCCGCTTCCACAACACCAAGATGCGCTCAGAGCCCCTGGTGCTGTCCATCAACAACCTGGAGCTGCCCAAGGAGGACCTGAGCTGGGATGACTGCCCCATCGTGGGCACCTGCCAAGAGATCACCAAGATCTACCTGAGACTCACCTGTGCCCCCGACCCTGCCACCGTGCGTCCCGTATCTGTGAGTATCGCCTGTCACGTGGAATGAGAGGATCCTTATTTGAGGCCTCCCTTCAGATTGTGTGATGTTTGTCTCCTAATCCCCTGTCTCTGGCCAGGTGCTGAGGAAGTCTCTGTTGGCTGTGAAGGCCCACTGGAAGACCCGTCAGGACTACCCCTACGCCTGTGAACAGATGAAGTCCATACGACAGGACCTCACGGTCAGTTTACTACATGTCCTTTTTAGTTTAGTCGAACAGGCACTTTGTCCTATCTCGGTATATGAGGATATGAAAACAGGAGGTGTCTCTTCTCATTTCAGGTTCAAGGAGTTCGTACAGAGTTCACAGTGGAAGTATACGAGTGCCATGCACGCATTGCTCTGGAAAAGGTGAGAGGGCCTCTACATTCACTGTCCCCCTTCGCTACCTTGTATTTGAGTTTAAAGGTGCGGTGTCGTACTAATGTGCATTCTCTAAATGTTTGTGTTGTTACCAGGGCGACCACGCAGAGTTCAACCAGTGCCAGATGCAGCTGAAGGCCCTGTATAAGGACAACCCATCAGAAAACATAGGGGAGTTCACTGCTTACAGACTACTCTACTATATCTTCACTAAAAACTCTGGAGGTAACTTACCACCTGCCTGATATTCCTCATCAATCATTCTATTTCTGCATTGAATTTTGGCTCGCATAGAATTGAGCTTAATGTCCTGATTTTCTTGGTTGCATGTTTGCCCCCCACACACAGACATCACGACTGAGCTGGTGTACCTGACTGCGGCGCTGCGGGCGGATGAGTGTGTGTCCCACGCGCTCTCCCTCCGCGCCGCCTGGGCTCTGGGAAACTTCCACCGGTTTTCCAGCTCTACCGGAGAGCCCCACGCATGGCATCCTACCTCATAGACAAGTTTGTAGAGAGGGAGAGGATGATCGCTCTCAGGGCCTTATTCAAAACGTACGCCAGAGGCCTTTCCTACAAACTCCATGGTTCCTAACAATTCATCATTTTATGTAATTGTATGTAGGATAGAAATGGTCCCACTTTAAATTGCCTCTCCCCCTCTGTTTTCCCAGATTCAGACCAGACTTGCCGGTGGAGTATGTGCAGTCCAGTCTGGGCTTCCTTTGTTTAGACTCTTGCATGGCCTTCCTCACAGGCCTGGGGGTCACCTTCTTCCCCTCTGACCCCAGCAAGATAGACTGCAAGATCAGCTCAGCCTGTCTGGCAGCCTCCTGAGGGGGTGGGGGGTTTACCGGGGAGGGGGGAAAGCACACTAAAGGGAGATACTGAGAGATAGACAGGGTCAGGAATGTACCCTACAGTTATACTGCACTACACTTCAGGAGGGAGACTAGTGGTTAGACTGAAACTACAATTTAGTCCTGTAGAAAGAGGGAGATATGCACTAGGACCCACTAAATCACTTAAGGCTGAAATTCAGTGAGGATCCCACCCACAGATGCAATGTGCTCACAGATATGGACTGTATAACAAGAGTGGGGGAGATTATCTGCATATATGCTGCACATCAAATACATTTAGAATAGCTTAGTCCCACACATCTCTGATCAGCTCAAGATATTAATTATACCTTCGACTTAGAACATTTTAATGACGAACAGATGTTAGGCATTAGTTCAATGTAAGACCCGAAGATCAATCACCAACTCACACAGATCAGGGAACAGCGTAGCCTCAAGGTCTCCCATCCACTATCGCTCTCAGAAGTTTTAAGCTAACAGTGTTCTGTTATGTTTTCCTTCCCTCAAGTCAACAGCCTCAAACTCATGCGAAGACAAGCCTTGAGAACCCAAGAGGGAGATGAAAACGAAATGAGCTAAAGTCATCCCTCAAGCCCTCATCCAACAGGCTGCTCATCCACTCCAAAACCAAACCATCAACCAGAGAAGAGGTTTGTCTGTTCAGGTGTTCAGCTCTAGAGACTGTGCTAGCCCTTTGCTGCCTTCAGGAAGCCTTCGTGATCCAGCGTCCAATCCGGGAGAGGAGGAGATGGTGGTTTGTATGTCCTGTCCCCCCTTCCCTCAAGCTGTCTACGATTGGTGATCTGGTGGGGAAAGTTACCCCCACTTCCTGTTCCTGCCTAGCCCTGCACACTTGTCACCCCTGAAAGGTATTGACTGAGAAATCTAAAGGTTCTGATTGGCTCCTTGCCCAGGTTGGCCACAGCCAT
Organism: Oncorhynchus tshawytscha; assembly: GCF_018296145.1. Classification (NCBI taxonomy): domain Eukaryota; kingdom Metazoa; phylum Chordata; class Actinopteri; order Salmoniformes; family Salmonidae; genus Oncorhynchus; species Oncorhynchus tshawytscha. The sequence continues at coordinate 26,477,107 of NC_056451.1, forward strand.
CCTTACCCCACAGTTGTCCGCTACCCACAGACTTATAAAGTGTGATGGTGGATACAGTCCCCTAATATTTACCAAGAATGGCCTCTGCAATCCCTCGGTATGTGTCCAGGAGGCAGGATATCCACCTATAGTCCATCTATCCCCTGAGAGCAGACAAGGAGGCAGTCTCCCACCCCTTAAGAGTACCAAATAACCAAGTTGAAGCTCTGAGCGAGCCTGTGGTGTTTCCTGAGTTAGCCGATCAACAGCCCCCTCAGCAGCATGGAATAGCAGTCGTCGAGCACTTCCACCACACAGGAAGAAGTCAGCTCCATCAAGATGGTGGCAAAGTCTTCACCTTCAAATATGGTGGCTGGATCAGTCCCACACAACAGATGGAGATGAGATCGCTGTCTGTGCAGATGGCAGCAACGTCTGGGTTTGTATGCTCCACACTCCGTTCAATAAGGCTGAGTATGTATGTATGGCTGGTAAGAAAAAGGACTCTTGGTGTGCTGGAAGGAGGTGGAGGACAGCACGGCAAAGATCACCTGGTATTCACTATTGGCTCATTCACAAACACTAACCATTGGTTTGGGTTAAGGTGTATGTAATCAAGTTTATGGTAATTGCTTAAATTCCATCCACATGATGATAGTGTGTCTGAAATTGTGATATAAAATTAAGGGTGCCAGTATTAACCCCCCTCATTTTTAAAAGAATGATGAAGCCAAACTGTCAAATTATGCAGGTGCAGATACACAAATTCAGGTTTAAAAGGTAACTGTCCTCATTTGAAAATTGTCATTCTGCCACAAAACATTAGTTTAGGACATTAATGTTGACAGCTAAAGCATACAAGACTCTGCTTACCAAATGTTTGTCTGTAATCAAATAATCTGCTTATTTATTTAAAGCTAAGAAATCATGTGATATTTTTAAAACCTCATTGCAGACATTTTGGTTTTCAGGAAAGGCAGGTGAGAGAAGGATTGTAGAGTAGTTATTTTGGGGTCCTATCCAGCAGTTATACATTAGGCTACATCCCTGTGTATACACTTGATAAGATCTGAAGTGAGGAGACTGGTGTGGAGAGTTAATTGTAAATCAACACAATTGTCAATACATAAATAGAACCTAGAAATGGAACATGAGTTGGTGATATCAGTTGATCTAATATCAGCATATATAACCCTTGTTTTCAGGCATGACCTTGAAGAGTATTAACTTGATTCACATCAAAGCTCGAGGTATTTTAGTGAGTTCAATGCCATTGCGGAGATATCAAATTTATTTGTCACATGCACTGAATACAACCGGTTCAGACTGAAATGCTTACCTACGAGCCCTTTCCCAACAATGCAGAGTTACAAAGTAAGAAAAATGATATAAATACAAAAAGGATTTGGTAACACAATAAAATAACTAACGAGGCTATACACAAGATAGGACTCAACTTTCAGGATGAACAGAAGTCTGTGCTGTAACAAATGTCCTGTGTGCTCATCTATAGAGTCGATGTGTCAGTATCTAATGTACATTGTTATGGATTCAGTTGGCCTTTATTCATTGGACATTTTGATATGTTTTATGTTTACCAGGGCAAGTGTAATTTTGACAAACGTATATGGTGAATGAGAAGCTGAAGCATTTTAGATATGGGTAATAAACAATGTATTCTTAAGACAATTGATGTGAATATGTAAATTATAGTTACAAATCTAAAGTTGGATGATTTGGAATACATTGCCTGTTTTTGATATTGCCGTGGATTTATATGGGGAATTGATAGTAACTGCTTTTTGTAGTGCAAACACTTGCGTGATTTCTACCCTATATTTTTGACCGCTTATTCAATAAGTGTGCAGGACAGGTTTATATTTTGGGCTTTTACAGGGATTGAAAATGGGATATTTGCTGTATAAACCAAATATTTTTCTTGCCAAATGTCCCTTAGATATGCACACTTGGTTGACTACTTTCATTTCTTACTCATTTTTTTAAATGCTCATCTTTTGTAAACCCATTTTTGTTTTTAGATTTGATTTACTGCATTTCTGTGTCATCTCAACCTTTCTGGCTTTCTGTACTCATGAACCTCTTGCAGTGGTATTCAAAGTCAGCATCGCAACCCATGAGGGAAATGCAAAAACATGCATAGGTCATATTGTATGGGACAATATAGAAACGATTTTGAAAAGGATAATTTAATATGTATTTATTGGTTTATTTTCATTTCGATGAGATGAACATGTAATGAATTGAAGGTTAAAGAAAATTGAAGGGTGTCAGTAGGTTTGGAAATTCTTCTGGCCAAAAAAATAGTTCCCCAGAAATTCTGGTGTAAAAAATGGTGTCCCCACTGAAAAAGTTTGAATATCACTGCCTTAGAGATAAGTAATGTACTAAAACCCCCACACAACATCCTGATGGCAAGAGAAAGGTTTGGTTGAAGGCACTGCACTCTCATCAGCCAAGAAACAAACTTGTTGTGTTGCTCAAGTCTCCCATTTGTCCATTTCTTTGGAAGTAGTTTGTCAAAGAGCAAACCCAGACATGTTTCAGATTAACAGTGACTTGGCTTTTTGGCTGGTGTGAGTCAGTGTTTTGATATGTTAACATATCAATATGGTATTGTCATTATGTTATTAATATTCTTAATGATTGGATTGAGAGAGCCTGTGAGATTGATATATATATATATATACTGCAGGATCAGTTTCAATATGAATGTCTGGATGAGTAATCAGTCTTCTCAGCAACTCGTCTACCCATTTATAGATCCCTTTGTTTAATTTGACTGGCACTATTTTGTGTGATATGTGCTCTCTTCGGTCATTAATTTCAGCAGTTGTACTCATGACTCAACTTGTCCCTTCTCTCATCTTCTTATTCTCTGTCCCTCTTTACTTTGCCCCACTCCCGTCACCAGTCCTTTTCTCTTATTTTTCTTCTTGCAGTACTGCATTACAGGAGCAAAAGGAATGTGAAAAGAGAGCACCTCCTCCCAGCCTCCAGAAGCAAGCTGGAGAGGGAAAAGTGTGAGAAATGCAAGACTTGATACTGCCAACTCAAGTTCAAGCCATTTTGTCAATATGATGATGCTGTGTCTTATCCATGGGAGCCTGACTTCAATTGTTTTAGTCAAGTCTTTTGAATGTATTTTATTTGACTATTCTTAACTTGAATCAAGAAAACATTCGATGTCAGAATTTTTCCACTCTAGTTTGCCAGAAACAATTTTGGAACACTGTTACAAGTTCTGTCTATAGTTAGGAAGGCCTATACCTCTAAACCATCATATGTGTTAATGTATACTGTTTGTCCAGAAACATTTGCATGCGTTCTTGTTTTTCATAACCAGGGTGTTCTCTAGAAATTGCTTTGTCATTATGTCAACTTCTCAAGTACAGATAAATATTTGGTAAGGCAACCTTTTTTGGTCAGTGAATATTTGACATCTCTGTAACCTTGATGTATTTTGTCAGCTGCCTCATGTGGTCTACCTGTAAATTAATTTGCCTGCATTTGGTATTTGTCATAATACAATGGGAGTTATTTTAACTTGGAAACCCATTAATTGGTATCTCTAGCATGTAAACTACTTTTTGGGATTTGAAATGGATCTGGACATACAGCATACAATTTCCATTATATCAAGGAAAATACATTCTAGATATTGTTTTTCTTATCTGCTTATATTTGGTCACATTCCTTTAAGTTTTGAGTAGTCCGGTAGTAGTTGGCTCCCATATCAGAATGTTGCTCTGTACCTTTCCTAAACAGGATGCTTCTCTGTCTTGTCTCTGTTGATTTCAGACACCTCTTCAACAGTGAAGTCAAGTTCATGTAGCGTGCTATCTCCTGGTCAGATGTTTAACATTGCAGAACCTCTCATATCTCACATTGATGCTTTAGTTCTGATACATTCATATTTTTGTTCAATAGTGGTTTATAACTGTACATTTCCATTTAACTAACAATGCTTCTCCTTTTTAAAATGAGCTGCTCCTCTTACTCTGAACTGTTCCTTCTGACACCTGTGGGTTTTTTTTTTTCCTCTCTTGAACTTCTTGAAGCCCATCACTGTAACTCCTGCCTCCATTTGTCCTATTAGACTGCACTTGAACAATTCCCTTTTCTTACTTCAGCCTGATGCATCGGTTCATTTTTAATTCTTCACTGTCTTTAGTGGATTTGTTCTATTGCTCCTTTTCTCTCCTCACTCTTCTTACCTGCATGTGTCCCCTCCCTCTTCCCTTCTATCAGAATATCTCCTTTCTCCACCCTCTTCATGTTGTGTATCTGTTTGCTAGTGACTTGTTGCTGAGTAACTATCCATTCTCGGTAGTAAGTATTGCTTCTACGCTGCTCAGGTGGTTTCTGTTGCAGCTAGCTGAAACTAAAGGATATACTTGCAAAATATCCCTCCTCCCCAATCTCAACCCTCCCTGGATTGTATTTGAAATGAAATACTCCCGTTTTGTAAATACTGTGTACATATGTATTTTTGTCTTGAACCTAATAAAATAAAAGTTTAGAAATAAGTATTGTTTATCTTGAGTTATAGAAATGACATGTTGCACTTCTACTTAATGTAAAAATTGTTGCTCAAGATTGATATTGTATCAAACCCAGAAGACTACTCAAACTGAACATTGTTAAAGGCATTTATTTTAAATCCGAACTGAGAGACAGCAATGGACAATCATATTACAGGGACAGTTCAGTGAGTTGATTGACATCAAAATCCTGAAATTCTGGCTTTCATGTCACTGATTAACATTATTGCACTGTTTCTAGGGATTGGCACTGAACTTAAATTCAAGGAACAATATTAAATGTCAAAAGAATGGCTGAAGTAAAAAGAAAAATAGCTCAGTTTGACCAGAGAGCAGTTGGAAAAGGCTTGCAAAATAAGGAGGAAATTGAGTAGGCTGATAGCTATAGAGTGAAGAAGCAACACGCACTAAAGCTACGAGCCAAGGAATAGCTAAGTACTCTAAATTACTGAAAGATGAAAGCAGTTTTTCACAGGAGCTAAGAAGACAGGAAAGCATTCAGAACAGGTAAATGGAGAAGAAAAACAGCATAACAGATAAACAACACAAAGCTGAAAAAGGACCTAAAAGGGACAGAGTGGAGCAGAGGAAAATAACCTAAAGAGGGGGATGAGAAGAGAGGAGGAGCAGAGGGAAAGAGAAGGACCTAAAAGGGTATGCAGAGAGGAGCAGAGAGGAGCAGAGGGAAAGAGGAGGACCTAAAAAGGGGACGCAGAGGAGGACCTAGAGAGGAGCAGAGGGAAAGAGGAGGATCTAAAGAGGGACAGAGAGAAAGAGGAGGACCTAAAGAGGGACAGAAAGGAGCAGGGGGAAAGAGGAGGACCTAAAGAGGGATAGAGAGGGAAAGAGGAGGACCTGAAGAGGGTCAGAGGAGCAGAGGGAAAGAGGAGGACCTGAAGAGGGGCAGAGGAACAGAGGGAAAGAGGATGACCTGAAGAGGGACAGAGGAGCAGAGGGAAAGAGGAGGACCTGAAGAGGGTCAGAGGAGCAGAGGGAAAGAGGAGGACCTGAAGAGGGACAGAGGAGCAGAGGGAAAGAGGAGGACCTGAAGAGGGTCAGAGGAGCAGAGGGAAAGAGGAGGACCTGAAGAGGGTCAGAGGAGCAGAGGGAAAGAGGAGGACCTGAAGAAGGTCAGAGGAGCAGAGGGAAAGAGGAGGACCTGAAGAGGGACAGAGGAGCAGAGGGAAAGAGGATAGAGGATGACCTGAAGAGGGTCAGAGGAGCAGAGGGAAAGAGGAGGACCTGAAGAGGGACAGAGGAGCAGAGGGAAAGAGGAGGACCTGAAGAAGGTCAGAGGAGCAGAGGGAAAGAGGAGGACCTGAAGAGGGACAGAGGAGCAGAGGGAAAGAGGATAGAGGATGACCTGAAGAGGGTCAGAGGAGCAGAGGGAAAGAGGAGGACCTGAAGAGGGACAGAGGAGCAGAGGGAAAGAGGAGGACCTGAAGAGGGACAGAGGAGCAGAGGGAAAGAGGATGACCTGAAGAGGGACAGCGGAGCAGAGGGAAAGAGGAGGACCTGAAGAGGGTCAGAGGAGCAGAGGGAAAGAGGATGACCTGAAGAGGGACAGAGGAGCAGAGGGAAAGAGGAGGACCTGAAGAGGGACAGAGGAGCAGAGGGAAAGAGGAGGACCTGAAGAGGGACAGAGGAGCAGAGGGAAAGAGGATGACCTGAAGAGGGACAGAGGGAAAGAGGATGACCTGAAGAGGGACAGAGGGAAAGAGGAGGACCTGAAGAGTGAAGGAAAGCAATGATCGCTGAGAAACAAAAGAAGATGGACAGAACATTTAGAAAACTTTAAAATAGGAAAGCAAAATAAAAGACAGAAAACAGAAAAATAAGAAATTGGAAATGGCTTAAAGCAAACAGAAAAATAGAACTCACAAGTCAGGTAAAAGAATCAGGAGGTTGTAATGTTAGTATTAGGAAATAGTTCATGTTAATATAGAAAGTATATACCAAAGTGTAGAGCGAAGCAGAATTACAGAAATGATCAAAGACAATACATGTAAAAGTGGCACAGCTAGATGACTACAAGACAGCTAAGAGAACAGTGTGTAAAAGTGGCACAGCTAGATGACTACAAGACAGCGAAGAGGACAGTGTGTAAAAAGCATAAGGAGAGTTTAGAAAGAAAGTGTCAATCTGAAACAAAGAGGAAAGAATTGCAGAATATCAGTAGCAGAGGAAAAGTGGAATAAAATTCAGAAACAGAAGTTGGGAAAAGAAAAAGCAATATTGTGTAAATAGAAGACAGCAAGAGGAAAAATGAACCTAGAAAAAGGACAATTTAGGGGAAAATAAAGAAATGCTGTTGGGAAAATAGAGAAGAGGACAGCAGAAGTAAGAGGCGAGGAAGGTAACATTACAGTGAAAGAAACTAGCAAATGTGCAATTTAGAGAAATACATGATAAGATACAGAGTCAAGATGGTGAGGAAATTATTTGAAAGTGTCAAAGCAGAGAAATAAAGTTTAGAAAATGAAGATAAATGTGTCAGTAAAGAAGAAGACAAAGGGTGAAGAAAGAAAGCCATAAGATTAACACAGAAAAGGTGAAAAGGATCAAGAGTGAAGAAACACGAGAAGAAATGTAGCTAAATAAATGTAACATTTCCATTAGATTGAAAGAAAGGAAATTATACATCTGAAAGCCATGCATAAAGAAAATAGAAAAATAACAGACTTGAAAGCAGAGGAGTTTGAAAGAGAGAGAGAGAGAGAGAGAGAGAGAGAGAGAGAGAGAGAGAGAGAGAGAAAGAACGAGAGATAGAGGACAACAGAGTAGAAGTAAAAGGCATATTTTTCCATATTATAAATTTTTACTAGATGTCAAAATACCCTGATGAAGGCATCACAGTCAAACCATGGTTGAAAGTGAATAATACCATGATAGTGTGACTTTAGTTTCTATTTCAAATTGATATTGTAGGCATGGTTATCTAACCCTCAATTGTATCTCGTAGGGTTAAGGTTAGGGTTAAGCTCCCTTAGAAATAGTGAGAAAAAACAGAACAACTGTAAAGCTTGAAAGAGAAGTCTTTTTCCACTTCCAAGAAGATAGGAAAACGAAGCAGTAAAGAAAGAGGGGAAATTAGTATACAAAAACTAAAGCTGAACTTTGCATAAAGAAGAGGTTTATTAGCCCATAGGTTGAAACACACGCAGTAAGACCACACACTACAGCAAGGCAGGCACAGGGCTGGGTGTCTAGGTAAAATACTGTTGCCCCCCTAGAACCACACATACAACATTTGAGATACTAAACTGAAATATGAAGTTATATTCGCTGATTTTAAGTTAAGATTCAGTCCATACAGTACAAAGGTACTGAACCAGAAACAGTTGCATAAACATATGCAGACAGTCATTTCTGTAAAACACTCACAACCTTCTTGCACTGGTATCAGTCAGCCTCAAAACGTACAGTTATGTTGAGAAAAGGAACACTGAGAATATAAGTTTGAGCAGAAGAGTGAAGGACTGCAAAAAGAGGCATTGAAAAAGAGAAAGGAAAATGACATGAATCAAAGAGGAGAGGAAAGGGAAACAGAAACAATGTTTTATTGAGAGGTCAACAGCAAATAAACAACAGTGAAGCTAGAGTACAGGATGGAGAAGGAGAGATGACCCATAGAACTAGAACTCATCTGATTATTTCTATGGATGGAACACAGATTCTCAAACAGAATGGAGAGAAGCAGGCGAGAGGACAGGAAGAGGAAACCAGACAACGTCCTAGAGTTTAACAGGACAGAGGAAATAAGGGAAAGCACATTAGAGGTTACAGGCTCGTCAGGCAGAGCGAAGTAAAACCCAGAATTAGGCTGCCATAGAAAAATGAGAAAGTGGGTTGGGGAAGTTTGTCGAATAGCTAGTATTTAGCATTGAGCATTATGTAAAGCAGAGAGAAGATGGATAGAAGCTCAACAATGAAAATAAGAAAAAAAGTTTTGTTACAGTTAATTAGTTGAGCGAAGTAATGGCTCCTGAATGCTTTTTTGACAAGTGAAACATTTTTAGAATCAGAGGTAGATAGTTAGGAAAGCAAAAACATACATACATTTTATGCAAATTATAGTTTTAGGGTTCTAGAAGCATTTAAAAAAAGATTACTGTGCACATTTACAATACCAGTGCCATTGCTGTCTCTCATAGCTTGTGCTTTGAGTATTGATGTTGTCACATACTCCCACACACAAGCACACACACACACACACACACACACACACACACTTCAACGTCCTCAAACAGTGCTCTACATCATTGACAAAACCAGTGTCATCAAAAATAAGTAATTTAACTGTATAAAATGTCATTGTACTCTACAATTTGACTCTTGAAAAGTCAAAAGCTCAGACATTGATCAAAAACGTTTTTTTACAAAGGTCAACATGTAGAGAAACCAGTATTGTTGTGCCACTTGAGTTTCAGTATTTCACCATGAAGTCCAGCCAATGAAAAATAAAATGGCTCACATTCAACTCTCTCTGTTAGAATAGTGAAAGAGTAGCTTATAACCCAGGTACGGAGGCAGAAATCTTTACATTTTTAAACCCTGGAACAAATCTGTGGCACAAACAATACAGATTAAGTGTAAAATAAAGATTTGAAATAACTGTCTATACATTAGATCAGGCTCTTTATCCTATATGTATTCTCTGATAGAATAAATAGTGAATAACTACTACAGTATTTACACGTTCAGTCGGTTTGATTTGACAGTCTCCAAGTGGAGGGAGTCAGACAGGAGGT